>NC_133617.1:415188536-415216900 GCF_048593235.1 Sminthopsis crassicaudata | reverse complement strand
TCTCTCTCTCTCTCTCTCTCTCTCTCTCTCTCTCTCTCTCTCTCTCTCTCTCTCTCTCTCTCTCTCTCTCTCTCTCTCTCTCTCTCTCTCTCTTAAATCCTTATTCTTGACCTAAGAGGTAGCATTTGTCTCTATTGACTACTTTCTTCTTTCTGAGTTTTTACTTAATGATCCTCTTCTAGATCTATATCATGACTTCTTCTATGGCTTCACACCTTAAACCTACTCTCTACTATATTGATTCCAAAACTAATTGGGACTACTCTCTGTGTAATCTTACTCGATATCCTCATTAACTCCTATGAGTTTCAGTTACTCTATGATCTGGGAGTTAACTACATAGTATCCAAATCCAGTCTTTCTCTATAGCTCCAGTCCCACAACAGCAACTGCTTATTGGGCATTTTGAATTGACTACCCCCTGGCTATCTCAAACATGTCCAATATAATTGAACTCTTTCTTCCAAAGCAATCTTCTCCTGAATACCCTATTTTCTTTCAAAGATAATACTATCTTTCTAGTCATTCTTGATGTTTCACTCTCACTCAACATATCTAACATTTCCCAATTCTTTTCCATTTCATTTTGACAATATCTTACATCTTTCTTCTTTTCAGGACTCAGCCACTACCTTAAAGGAATAATTTGTCATTTATTGCCTGGGCTATTACAATGACATTCTCCCCTACTCCGTGTCTCTCTTCTAATTCATCCTTCAAAGAGTTGCCAGTGATCTTCCTAACATACCAATTCCCTATTCATCATGCAAAGGATCCTTATTTATTCTGGCCTAAAAGTAAATTCAGTTTGAGTTTTAAAGCTCTTCAGACTGATTTCCTTGATGTTTACCACCAGTATGCCCATTCCCATCTTGGTACCTTTTCGATAGCATCCCCATATGTCTGCAGTGATTTTGTTCCTCTCTTCTGTCAGAATTCATTTTTTAATTGCAGACTCAGTTCAAGCACCCCCTCCTTTCTACATAAAACTTTTCCTCATTTCCTATATCCTAATCTGAATTTCTAGTACCCTCTTTCCCCTATTTTGTATTATTTTGTATATGTTTATATGGACATCTGTTTCCCTAGCAGGATGAGAGGAACTTGCTTTCCCCTCTCCCCTCCCATATCCATAGCAACTAGCACTCTTTCAGGCACATATAACTCAGACAAGATATAGCATGTACTACTTAAAGATTAACACTCAAATATCACAATACATGGGAATATGCACCAAAATGTTTATTATATCATAGCAGAAGAATAGTTTTAGTCTCATCCTGACTTCCAAGAAGGAGGATTCCTATGACCTTTCTTTGTAAAAAAAAAAAAAAAAGCCAAGTATCAACAGCCACTGTTCCAGAAGAAGCTTTACCAGATTTTCCTTGCTTCATACAAAACTCTACTCTTTTAATAGACTATTCATATCAATTATCAGATGATATACCAAGGTTATCTTAGCACAACAGCAGTACTCACAATCAAAATCTCCAAGATGGTGCCATTCAAAGTCAATGTTTCTGTTCTACCTCTTCTTTTCCACACTGTGATCACCAGCCTCAAGAGTCATTTGTAATATAGTATGAACATTACATTACAAATGAATTGTCCTTTCTCACTTTTGAAACATGGTCTAGGATTTAATCCATATACAATTGTCCTTTTTCTTTGGTAGGAACAAAGACCATATAAATTTGTATCCCTTCCCCTAATGATAAAAGCAGCTTCCTGGTTTGGCTGAAGCAGCTTATTTGTCCAGATTGACAAACCACAATTTGTCACAGCAGTTAGTAGCCCTAAGGTGGCCCACGAGACCATCTAAGACGGCTTTTCATTTTGGATCCTTCTCCCAAAATGTAGGTGCTAATTCCTAACAATATAAAAAAGTATCCTTGTAACTCAATGGGTCATTTACAGAGAGACTTCATATTGGATAATTTTGTAGCATTTACAATTGATGGTGGGGGAGAGGAAAGAAGGAAGGGGACATGATATCTACAAAGCTGCAATATCACAAGAATAGAATGATCATCTTCACTCTAGTTTTGGAGTTTTGACTCAGAGCTTATTGATAACAACTAGTCCTAGGAAGGTGGGGATAGTACTTTAGGAAAAGCAATTAGGAATTACTTGGGTCAATCTTGGAATTCTTATCCTTTAAGTTATTTTTAAAGAAAACAAGTCCAGATAGGCTCTGACTAATTTATCACAAGTTACCCAGATTGGTTAACAAATGAAATAAATTCTTTCATTCCTGAGGAAATAATTTTTTCCATGTTTTCTTTATAGTCATTGGTTATCCAAAGTGGGAATATGCACTTAATTGACCTCTTTGATACCAGTGTTTCTTTGATCAACAACTTTGTCTCTAGATCCCTTCATATCTATGTCAGGAGCCTGGAATAAACAACTCCAGCTGAGACAATTTCTGGTTGGGTCAGTAGTAATAATTCACAGGTAATATGGGCATATAGAGGTCTTAATCATTCTTTTCCATCAAATTACCAAAAAAATAATAATTCTACCACAGTCTATAATGTCTCATTTTAATGCAGATGTGATCAGAGAATGATGGATCCTCTACCAGAGGTGTTGCAGCTTTATTCTCATGATTAAACAAGCCATTTTATGTGCATTCATCTGCACATTCATGCATCCATCCATCGGTTCAGTTTGGAGAAAAACAAAATTATGTTGCTGGGTCATGATAAGGACATTGTTTTTGGGATCGGTTCCAATGATTCTGAGAATTCTTTTTTGTTTTACATATTGGTTATTATACATCCTGACATTGAAGAAAAAGAGAATTAAAGAAGTCTTTATTGTACTTACAGAGAAGGAATTAAGATGCCAGAAAAGACTTAGAGTCTACCTATTACACTTCATAGTTGAAGAAGACCCTCTAAGGGTATTTATTAACAAGTATTTATTAACCAGTCATGTGCCAGGAATTTGTTAATCTCTTAAGTGCTTATCTCATACCTCATAAAACACATGAAGTATGCATATCTATCTATAGCATATTTCAAGAATTATCATCTTACTACTTCATAAAGGGCATACTTATCTTGAAGCAAGAGGACAGTTTGACTTCAGCTAATGGTATTCTTAGATTTCTCTGGTCAATAAGTGTAGCGAGCTATCGTCTCCAGAAGCTGCTGGATCGCTCTCTGGGAAGAGATCTGCTGTGTCTACTCAAATCTCTCAGACAGATTCTTCTTCCTGTAACGAACCGTTGTCTCCAGGCAGTTGCTGTTAACTCTTGTCCTTAGAAGTGACTTCCCTTCCTGCAGAGAGCCCCGTCAGGCCTGATGCAATTCAGAGTCTCCTTCTATCTCTGAGAGTCCTCTCTTTTATTCTCCCAGAGAATGGGCGTGGGATAATGCAAGGGCTTCTGGGAAGAACCACCCCAGCCAATGAGCTTGCCCCCTCTATCAAGTCAACCTGAGTTCTCACCTTGTAATTGTCCAGAAAACCTCAGTTCTCACTTAGTAATCCTAACATCTCCCCCTTTCTTTTGATTTAGAACATAGGACAGTCATGACCTTGAAACATAAATCCATCAATATGGGAAGTATTACAGATAATTACATAAATGACCTTGAAACATAAATCCATCAATATGGGAAGTATTACAGATAATTACATAAATTACATAAGCACATAGTAACATAGTAACGTAACACATGCTAGAAGTATATAACATAATCATAAATTGAAAATTTATAAATGTCCATAAGTCCATTGTCCATTAGTCTCATCTTGTGTGAGGAAGTCCAATGATTCCTGCTGGCTTTTAAAGTTCTTTAACAGTCTTCTTATTATCCATGCTCTTTCAGTGTCAGATGTTTCTTAGATCTTCTCCTTTATTTTGAGGTCTTTCTCTTTTTCTGTCTCTCTCTGATGGACAAGGCGAATATGACTCGTTGGCACCCATCTGATTCCTTCTCCTGCTGAAGAAATACAAGCAAACCCTCTCCCCCAGGCAGTTAACCTATCTGGTCCCTTCCATTCACCACTTTCTGGATCTCTCCACATCACCTGGCGATTATCTAAGGACAGTGGAGATGCTCGCACTGGACACTGCCCTTCTGGTGGGTTATAAAACCTGTCTGCCGGAGCCAGTGCATCTTTGTCAAAAATTAGAAAATTAATGGTATAGAGAACTAAATTTAGAAGTTCCCTAGGGCTACCTGTGGCTCCCCCTTTCTTTTGTTTTTGGAGGAGTGTCTTAATATCTCTGTTTCTTCTCTCTACTATTGCCTGCCCTTGAGGATTAAAGGGTATGCCCGTGGTATGTAAAATCTTATACTGTGCACAAAAGTGTGTAAAATGTTTGGACGTATATGCAGGTCCATTGTCTGTTTTTATTGCTTGTGGCACACCCATAATTGCAAAAGCTTGTATAAGGAATTCAGTGACCACTCGGGCTGTCTCTTTTGCTGCTGGCATTGCAAATGTGAATCCTGAAAAGGTGTCTACCACGACATGAATAAAAGATAGACGACCAAAAGATTTATAATGGGTCACATCCATTTGCCAGATTTCATTGGGTCTCAAACCACGAGGATTCTTCCCTGGAGGGAGTGTAGGAGCATGGAAAGGAAGACAAGCTGTACAGCTTTTTACTATGCTCCTAGCTTCCTCTCTTGTGATTCCAAATTGTAAACGTAAAGCTCGAGCAGCCTGATGATATTTAGAATGAGATTCTTGTGCTTCCTGAAATAAAGGACTACTGGCTAACATGGTTAGAAGGCTATCTGCCTTTGAATTTCCATCAAAAATGGGACCTGGAAGTCCACTATGTGAGTGGACATGCAAGATATAAATCTTGCCTGGATGTTTTCTCACTTGCTCTTGAAGTTCCTTAAAGAGCTGATAAATATTGGAGGCTGCAAATTTTATTTGGGCTGTGGCAATTCTTTGTACTACACCTACTGAATAGGCTGAATCAGTAATTATATTTACGTCTCCTGGGTAATAAGTGAGAGCTAGCATGATAGCAAATAATTCATTCTGTTGAGTGGATTGAAAAGGAGTCCTGATTACTCTCTTTATGGTTAAATCATGAGAGTATATGGCACAAATATTTTCTTTGGAGGCATCTGTAAAGATTGTTGGTCCTTTAAGAGGAACCTTAGAAACCTTTTCTTCAAAAATCCATCGCCAATTATGTAGTAGCCGGGTAATCTTTAATGGAGATCCATGTGCAAAATTTGGAGCGGTGGCCAATAAAATTTGCCATTCTGGGATGTTCTCACAGCATACATTAATCTGTGCGTTAGTATAGAATGTGTATATTTTTTCAGGACTTATCCCAGATAATTGTGTTACTCTCTTAATAGCCTTTAATAAAATCCTAGCCACAAGCACTGGGTAAGGTGTAAGGCTTTGTTCTGGTTGTGCTGGGAGGTTCACCCACTCAATCACTCTGTCTCCTTGATGAAGGACTGCTGTGGGTGCCTCTTTTGTAGCAAAAACTGATATTTCCAAGGGTTTTTGAGTGACTCTTTCAACCACATTGGATAAAGCCAGTTCAACTTCTCTCAAAGCCTTTTGTGCTTCTTTTGTAAGCTGGCGTGGTGAATTTAAAGCACTGTCTCCCCTTAAAATGTCATAGAGAGGTTGTAGTTGATTGGTAGTTAAGCCTAACACTGGACGCATCCATTGGATATCTCCTATTAATTTTTGAAAGTCATTTAAGGTGTTCAACTTCTCTGTTCTTAAAGAAAGCTTTTGTACTGTGAGTGTCTTAGGATATACTTCATATCCTAAATATTGAAAAGGAACATGTCTTTGAATTTTTTCTGTAGCTATATGCAGTTTGTAGTACTTTAATGTTTCCATGGTCCTTTGTAGACATGCCTCTAACATTTGTTCCTCAGGTGCACATCCCAAAATATCATCCATATAATGTAACAATATTACTTTTGGAAAGGCTTTTCTTACTGGAGCAAGAGCAGCTGCAACATACATTTGGCACATAGTAGGGCTGTTTTTCATTCCCTGTGGCAAAACTGTCCATTCATATCTTTTATAAGGCTCAGCCAAATTAACACTAGGCACTGAAAAAGCAAATCTTTTCATATCCTCCTTATCTAGAGGAATAGAATAGAAACAATCCTTAATGTCTATAACCCATAGAGGCCATTCTCTTGGCAACTGAGTAGGAGATGGAAGTCCAGGCTGAAGAGTTCCCATAGTTTCCATCTGTTCATTTACTCTTCTTAGATCAGTTATCATCCTCCATTTTCCAGATTTCTTTTTCACCACAAATACTGGGGAATTCCAAGGACTTAGAGAAGGCCGCAAGTGTCCTTGGTCAAGTTGTTCTTGCACTATGTCTAATAAGGCCTGAATTTTATCACTTCTTAAGGGCCACTGTTCTACCCACACTGGTGAATCAGTCTTCCACTGAATAGGAACTGGTGAAAGTGCAGGTAGGCCTTCAACAGCAGCCCTGCCTAAAAAGCCGAAGTGCTTATTTGTAATCCTATCTGCTGTAAAATGTCTCTTCCCCACAGATTGATGGGGATTTTTTCAACCACAAAAGGAGTAAAAGCTCCTGTTTCTCCTTCAAATACCCATCTCAAAGGCCTAGCACTAACTTCTGCTGCTATTGATCCTCCCACACCAGACATATAGGTGTCTGCTTTAATCTTTGGCCAGTGACCGGGCCAATTGGCACCTCTAATAACTGTACGATCTGCACCCGTGTCTACCAATCCTTCAAATGGTATTCCGTTTATATAAATAGTAAGCATAGGTCGGTCAGCTGTCACAGCTGCTGTCCAATATATTCCTGGATTTTGTTCATTGGAGTCAAAATCTAGGCGACTATCACTAGGTTGCTTATTAGGGGTCCGTAACAATAAGCCTGATGCTACTACTTCTCCTGGTTGATAAATCACACGTTGTCTGCCTGTGTTAGTGACTGGGATATTAGATACACGTTCTCCAGTCTCCCACATCAGTGTATGGATGGACACTGTTTTGTAGGCACTCTCGGAAGGTGAAATGGTCAAGCCTACTGTGCCTGGAGGCAAAGGATCCATAGGCTCAACAGGAACAGATTTCACTTCTCCAGGGAGTATCTCGGTAGTCTCTACTGCACACAACTCTATTTTTCCTAATTTCAATCCCTTTCTTCCATCTGATTGCCTTTTGGCTGATTGATCGTGTCTTAAAATTCTCTGGATGTAACCTCGGCTGCCATCATTCCCCACCTGGGGGGCTGAAGCTGGGCCCCGCCTGTCATTTCCCTGTGTCAATCTACATTCGGAGGCCCAGTGGAGGCCCTTGTGACATTTTGGACATGGAGTTTTAGGTCTTCTCTCACCCTGTCTTCTCACTGTATCTCCATATCTACACTGAGCTCTTAGATGCCCAATTTTTCCACATTGAAAACATCGCCGAGTTTCTCTAGAAGGCCCTTGCCATGAGGGACCCTGTCTTTCCACATTCATCATTGTCCGGGTGTAAAAAGCATTTGTTCCCACTGTAGCACAGCGTCTTATGATCTCCTCTAAAGGAGCATCTTTGTCTAATCCCCATATAATTCTTTTGCAAATCTCATTGGCATTTTCCTTAGCCAGATGTCTGGTCATTATTTCTGTAGCTGAATTTTCTCCAATAGTTCTTTTAACAGCAGTTTGCAAACGTCCCACAAAATCTGCAAAAGGTTCATTGGGACCTTGCTGTATTTTAGTGAAAGCCTCTCCACGATCTTTCTGTCCAGGAAGGACACCCCAAGCTTTTATTGCAGCCTTAGCAATTTGTTCATATATTGTCATGGTATAATTAATCTGTTCCGAATTCTCTCCATACTGACCTTCACCAGCTAAGTGCTCAAAAGTGAATTGTGTGTTAACTCCTATTTCCAAATTGCATCTGACTTGAATTTTACATAATTCATGAAATTCCGCAAGCCATAATAAATTTTCTCCAGGTTCCAGACATGTCCTTGCTATGGATTTCCAATCATTCGGGGTTAGGACTTCATAAGACAAACCATCTAGTAACATTTTGACATAAGCTGATGTAGCCCCATAAAGGGTACAACCTTTTTTCAAATCCTTAATTGTATTCAAATCTAAAGGTGCATATCTTCTCCTTTTTTTACCTACAGAGTCAGTATTTTCAATCACAGGATATGCATGTATAAAATCACTTATATCCTGTCCTTCTCTCTTAGCTTTAACCAATGCTTTTTCTAATCTTGTCATAGGCTTAGGCTTCTTCACAGGCAATTCTGTTTGTGTTTCTGCCTCTTCCCCTCTTTCTTCCTCCATCTCTGAAGGTGGGGTTGATGTGGGCCTGTCAATAATCTGTTCTCTAGGCAGGGTTGAAGCTTCTTCAAGAGAATCATACCATAATTCCTCATTTAACTCCTCTTGCTCTAGGGAAAGATCTTGATCTTTCCTTTTTTCCTCACACTTCCTCCTCTGTTCATTTTTAGAACTTTTCCTTCTCCTACAACTTGCTTGATAGTTTAAGGCTAATTGAACTATGTTGTAGATATAAAATACTTCTGCAGAAATTGAACGAGGCCCATTTTTTGCTTGAAATTCTTTCATTTCATATCCCACCAGCTTCCATTTATCTACATCTATCTTTTCTTCCTCTAAGAACCAAGGGGATGTGCGTCTTAATGCAGCCAAGAGTTTAGCAATCTGTACCCAGGTTACAAGTAAACTCTGCTCCTCAATTATGTTGATTATACTCTCTATAGTACCACTCCTGAATGGAGCTGAGGTTGCTTCTGGGGCTGGGGTTGAGTTGGCTGAGGTCCAGGGATTGAATATAGCTAACATCTGCCCCATTTCAGCTATAAGAGATTCCTGGTTTAGCCCTTAACAAGTTAAGTTCCTTATTTATCTATTAGCACGCTCACTTAATCTTTAACAAAGTTTCCTTGTTACTCACGGTTCTGGGTCAGAGAGACTGAGATCTGGATGGGAGGCTTTTCCACTGGAATCAGGACCGTGTCTGTCCCTGTTCGGGCGCCAAATTGCAAAGGTCTGGTCTAGCTCTTCTTGTCAGGATAAGCAAAAGTCCTTGCCCCACGTGTGGACGCCAAATGTAGCGAGCTATCGTCTCCAGAAGCTGCTGGATCGCTCTCTGGGAAGAGATCTGCTGTGTCTACTCAAATCTCTCAGACAGATTCTTCTTCCTGTAACGAACCGTTGTCTCCAGGCAGTTGCTGTTAACTCTTGTCCTTAGAAGTGACTTCCCTTCCTGCAGAGAGCCCCGTCAGGCCTGATGCAATTCAGAGTCTCCTTCTATCTCTGAGAGTCCTCTCTTTTATTCTCCCAGAGAATGGGCGTGGGATAATGCAAGGGCTTCTGGGAAGAACCACCCCAGCCAATGAGCTTGCCCCCTCTATCAAGTCAACCTGAGTTCTCACCTTGTAATTGTCCAGAAAACCTCAGTTCTCACTTAGTAATCCTAACAAATAAGGTATCATCAAGCATCATTGCTGTAACTGCCATTGCTATTGGATGCTGACCTCATGATTTTTTTGGGGGGAAATAGGGAGAAAGACTCAAAAACAATTTACTTTGGAAAGGGATTGGGAATGGGAAGAGTCTCCTCCCACTATGGAGGACTTACTCTTCACTAGCCTCAGCCTTTGCCTTTACTGACTTCTCAGGGCACTCAAGTAAACCTCAGGTGAATGCTATCCCCCTTATCTTCAGTTTTGCTTCAGCCCATACATTCTGAGGCTCTGTCCAGGTTCCCACAGTTCTGTAGTTCTCTAGCTAAACATCACTAGTCTAAGCAGAGTATGTTCTGCTGTCCTTTACCCTTCTATTTCCTAGTAGTTTGATGGTAGAGACTGAAGCAGCAAGAAAAACCAGAGCACAAACTATTAGGTTGTATCGCCTCCTGCTAAGGTCCTGGGCTGATAAAGGGAACATGTGCCAGATGACCATGTTTGGGATTATCCTTCTCTGTTGTTCATTCATCAGTTGGATACCTTTTAGACTTCTTGATGTCTTAGCCTTTTAAAAACATTTGCAATTGCTTTACTTCTTGTGGGGAATCTTATTTCTGGGGAGTTTTTAGAGTTTAGGACTAGAAAAAACATTCAGTTTTCCATTTTGTCATATGATGCCTAGGTTTTCTTAAAAACAATTGTAGGCCACAGAAATTTAATTTCTCACACTATGTGAGTATGTCTATGTAAGTCTCTTGCTGATTACAAAGTCAACAAAAAAATCAAATTTAATTTAAAAAGAAGTTTCTTGTGACAACACCTTCTACTAATACATGTGGGCAATTTGTCTCTGACCTAGTCTTAGAGAATTATTCTAGGCAACGATAGATAATACATTATTTGCCCAGGGATATATAGTTTGTATGAGGCAAACTTTGTACTCATGTCTACATGCCTACAAGACTCATCTTTTATCCATTATACCATACTGCCTCTCATCAAGGCAATTAATAATACAAGTCCTTTGGTTCTGTGCAGTATCCCACTTCTATAGGTACAGATGTTAGCCAAGGTGACAGGCAGATATAAAGCAGTACTTTTACATCATT
Organism: Sminthopsis crassicaudata; assembly: GCF_048593235.1. Taxonomy (NCBI): domain Eukaryota; kingdom Metazoa; phylum Chordata; class Mammalia; order Dasyuromorphia; family Dasyuridae; genus Sminthopsis; species Sminthopsis crassicaudata. Next base: position 415,206,352 of record NC_133617.1, on the reverse strand, counting down.
AACTGTTTGATAAGTCTCATATTGAGTACTGTTGGCAAATGTGTTGATATGCACAGCTGGAAGAAATGAAACATCCATATTGACATTCACTATAATTGAAATCCAAAGCCAATACTGAAATTGCAGTTATACAGAACAATGGCTTATAAAATCTCCTTGGAGAGAAAAATAAATGTTAGATTTTGTTATACTTGGATGCATAATTTAACTTTTCATGTTATATCAGGTTATTCTCACAACAAAGATAATCATAGCTTATATAGCACCTTCTGTTATGGTGAATAAAGTAGAGAAAGTCTTATAACTTGATAAGATCCTCCCACCCCAAACAAAGCTTAATATTCTTACTTCAGTGCAAAGGTAGTTACATAGGAAAATGGTGAGATGTATTGAAAAATATGCATAAAATTTAAAGTATATTCCTGTCATGACATTTTTTTCAAGAGGAAGAGAAGTACAGGTTATGGTGAGAATGGAATAGCACCACAAAAATGAAATTAACTATATTTTGAGACTTGAACTGACTTTGCAAAATGGCTTCCACCTTTGTATACCATCAGATCATTTGGTTATAGAAAGACCAAGACTGATACTATTAGAAAATGACATTTAACAGATCAAATATTAAAAATTTAAACCAGATATTTGCCTGGAAAAATGTGAAATAGATGAAAAATATATTAAATCCAGAGAAGATAAAAAAGAATATGATCTTTGCATTGGCAATGGTTAGCGCTTTGAGATAGTCAAGTCATCTCAATGTTTCTATCCTGGATGCCCAAGTTGTACGAGTTTTCTCAAAATATTCCTAAAAAAGATAGGATTTCTGGTGTATTTCTTATCTTTTTTATGGAAAATTTTGATTTTGGACAAATTTACTTAACCTTTTTCATTTTCTTTATTTCTAAAAGGACTCAATAGCTTTAAGGTCTATGATCTATGACATATAAATCTATGATCTAATAACATTCTATATGGGGCAAGAGAAGGGAATTGTAAGGGCCCTTTAAATGGGCGCCACAGCGTAAAATGAGATTTGAATGGCCCAGAAGTAATCTCTGTGGATATAGGACTGCCCTGTGGGTGGGATCTTGGCCATATTGAGATAGCTTCGTAATGGGTGATGGCTCTCTCGCTGGTTGGCTGTGTGTGTGACCTCACAGGCCCTTTATAAGCCCACTGCAGGCAGCAGTCGCTCTCTTTAACCTGGCTCCCTAGCCTGGGGTAGCTGAGCCAAGCATATGGATAGCCGAGAGAGGTAAGGAGTTTGGTAGAGAACACGTGGGTCTTCAGACCAGGTGTTCACTAGGGAGCTAACAAGTCAGGCATTAAATCAGGGCATTATGTGAGTAGGTATAATAAAGGCTTTTAAGATTACATGTGGCTGTTCTTGAGCATGCTACCAGTTATTAAACTATAGATTCAAGAAATTGTGGCCAGAGACCTTTGAAGGCCTCAGAGGAGGTGAACTGGGTAGAGTTGACACTGCAAAGGTCAGTGGTCAAAGGTACTCTGTTGGGCCTAGGACAAACTGGTAATAATAACTGCCAGGAGGGCATTTTACATAGAGGAAATATCAATACTGATAAAATCATGGCTTCAAAATATTTCATTGTAGTTTCTTTAATCCAGTTCATTCCCTCTTCATGTCAAGTGACACAATATCTTGTAGATGTTATAAAAATTTAACTAATACTAGTCCTTGCTGAGAATTATTGGTTAATATTCAAAAGTTTTCAAAATCCTAAATTTTAGAGCCATTAATTTTAAATTTCATTCAGTCATCTGCTGCCATATAATGCAGGTAGAGACAGGAAAGCACCCTAATGGAGGGTTATAATTAAGGACATTTGTTCTTGATACCAAGTTAACAAAAATAGATTTCCCAGTACCTTGGTATCAAAAACAAATATATGAAATTAGTTTTTTTCAGTAATGTGAAATTAACTTTTGTTTACTCAAAGACTGAAAATTCTGATAAAGAAGACAGAATGACATATTTTTTCTTATAGACAGGTTAGTAGAGCTTAATGGGTACATTGTTTTTATGGGAAAGGAAGAAAGTTTCTTCCATCACTAGGTGGCATGGTACCTAATGTCATGGTTAAAATCTCACCCCTTATACACTTAATAGTTGTGTGGTCAAATTCTTAACTTCTCTTAGCATCATTTTCCTCATCTCTATAATGGGGATAATAGTATCTACCTCCCAGAATTGTTAGGAGGATAAGATATTTATAAAGCATATTGCAAAACTTAAAAGTATCATATAAATGCTAATTATTATATATTTTTTTCATTATTTCATTATTATTTTCATTAAAAGAACAAGAGTTTAAGAATATTCCATCTAATTTCAGTGACAATGATCCCATCAATGAAGTTTCATCTACAAGGTAATGAGCAGCTCAGTTCTAATCAATCCCAAATTCATGACAAGAGATGACCTATAGTGTCTTAAAGGTAAAAACAGATCTTCTTGGCAATGGTTTGAGCCTCTTATGTAATGCAAGTTTACTTGTGCACTGCACATTCTATAACCATGTCATTGAGAAGGCAAAGAAAATAGAGATAAGTAGGATAAGAAATACTTTCTGCCTTATATATTCCAATTGTAATATTTACATAATCAGATTTAATATCTGAAAGTTTACCATTGGATAAGTTGGATGAGATCAGTGGTTTATTGAATTTAATTTGTATCAAAAAGAGCTAATTGTTGAATTTTCAATGGGAATGGTTACACTTCAGAAAATGAGCAAGTTCTGCAAATTAGTATTTGATTTATTGATTGTTAGGCTTAAAATTATGCAGAAAATATTAATGCAGGTTAAATTGAAGTGTATCATTTGTAACTTTTCCCCTCTATGAAGTTAATTGTAAAGAAAACTTACTTGTACAATCTTGCCTCAGAATCCATGTAAATGAGAAAACTGAGGTCACAGAAGGTTGGAAATAGGAACTACTTTGTTAATGTTGGATATATCAGGTAACTTCTTCATCTGTAAAATACATATTATCTATGTTATTTATCTCAGAGGGCTACAATAAGGATTGAATGAGATAATACCAGCTATTCTTAAAAATCCTCAAGGTTTTCTCCCCTCTCCCCAGATTCTAGATCATTGTCTTTACTGGGGAAAGCAAAACAAAATTAAAAAAAAAACCAAAACAACATTGTAATGTTCCAGCCAATGTAGAAAATGAAATGGTGAAGACTGTATTTGCCCAAAGAATGATCCCAGTGCACTAATCTGTCTATAAAAAATCTAGTAGCAGAATGGCCTGTCTGACTTAGTATAGTATAAACTAGACCTGGTATGGAACTACCTTTACTTATCAGCTGAGTGTACTTTATGAAAACTCAACAGAAGAAAAAAAATGTTCCCCATTTCCCCCCCTTTATCGCCGTTGAATTGCCTTGTCCATATATCCTTAAAGGGAAGTACATTGGTGAAGAGCTCAGAAGAAGTCATCTGGGATTACCATTAGAACCTGAGGTAGAAGATGCTTTTCTGGGGACTTAAGTTTCCAAAACATATTGAGGAAATGAGCTCAGAGTGGATACTGTAGGTATAAAAATAGCAAAGTTATGTATAAATATACATATATTTATACAGCCATATGACCTTGGTCTAGTGGTAATCCTGAGTTTCTTTTTTTAAGCCCCTATCAATGTACTTCCCTTTACAAAGGGGAATTAGACAAAGAATAACCCCAGTTTTAGAAAGAGGGTTTCCTAACAAACTGAAGGTTTACGGTCCTGACTTTACTGTTGCATGCAGGTGAAACCTGGACAATTTATCAGTGGCATGCCAGAAATCTGAACCACTTCCTCTTGAATTGTTTTAGGGAGATCCTGAAGATTACCTGGCAAGATAAGGTGCCAGATGCTGAGGTCCTTGCTGAGCTGCCAAGTATTTTTAACTCTGCTACAGAAAGCATAGCCCCTGGGCTGGCCAGGTAACCCAGATACCCAACCCAAACACAAAGGACTATTTTATGGAGAATTTACATAAGATAAGAACACAGCTTTAAGAAGCAATACAAGGACACTTTCAAGGTCTCTCTGAAGAATTTTAGTTATTGAGAGATGTGGGAAACTACTCAGGAGGTTTTTCCAAATCAAACATAGTGCTATTCTCCAAGAGCAAAGCAGAAACACAGAAGCAGAGAGTAAACATGAGCCGTGCAAATCCATCTACATCCCAAATGTTCAAATGGACTATTCGTTCCTGACCTTTGGCAGGAGCCTCCAAATTCATATTGGATTGATCATTAGTAGCTGAACACACTGTGTCCTGACCCTGACAGCATGAAGTCATTGGTCCTCTGAGTATGAAGAAAGAACAACTCAAGGTTAGCCAAAAAAAACCAAAACAAAACAACAACAACAACAAAAAAAAAAACCCTGATCTTTTTTAGAGAGGCATCTGGAAAAAAAACCGAGGGCCTTGAGGAATAGAGGAGCTTAGGCTAGATAATCTCTAAGGTCATTTATAGCTCAAAATCTGTTATTTTTAAAAAATTGGATCTATGATTTCACTTCCCAGTGAGGAAACTTTATCTATCAGCGCCAGCACTTCTCTGAGATGGTCAAAGTTGTAGAGGAGCACTGAGAAATTAAGTGGCTTGATTAATGCCATAGATACTGTGAATCAAAGGTAGGATTTCAACCCAGGTCTTTATCTACTGTTCCACGCTGTTGCTCTCTATAATCCAATTCTAAGTTAATTTATGGGAATGACTGTGGCCCTCTGTTTTGGGAAATAACATTCACAAAAAAAAAAAAAAAAAAGCTTTAGTTGCTTAACTCAACTATAAGCCAAATATTGAGGATTAAATGCTCAGAAAAATTATTTGGACAACCTGTTTTTTTGCAAGCCAGGTGTGAAAGGAATGATACCAAGACTGAAGAAAAATACAGCCTACTTAATTTAGTTTGGATCAGATATACTTAGATAATACTTTTTCTTGAGAACAACCCCATTGAGGCAATTTGATCAGGTTAGGCACCTTTTCCTAAAGGGAAAAGAGTCAGATTTATAGACAAAATAGCAGAGGTGACTGAAAAATCCATAGATAAAACTAATGAGAGCCAAAGAATCTCCTTGTATATTTCTATCTTGTTTATTCATGACTAGTATAGTCAGAGACACACAAAGTTGTGCTTATGGCAGATGGGCAGATTTATAAAAAGTTATAGCTCAACTTGGTCCTCCTGAATATAACAGCACAGATTCCAACAGGAACCATTTGGGTACATTTGTAGTCTTGGCCAGCTGGCTCCTCAATGGACATCATGTGTGCTATATCATGTCACGGATTAAGACAAGAGGGACACAAGTGCTTCATTTTAAAGAAACTCTCAGAAAATAGTATTAAATGCTACAGAGATGAAGAAGATGGACACTGAGAAGAAGCTCTTGGATTTAGAAAAAAGAAATAATTGATAATTAGGGCAGCTTCACTGTAAAACTATAAAGTAGCTATTGGTTATTTTAAGCACCCAAATCTCCATTTTCTAGATCATCTTTATAACCCCTGCTTTCCTTAGACCTCTAAGACCCTACTTCATTCTTCCACTGTCAAAAGCTTCTCTATAAATTTAAGATAAATAATAATAATTAAAAAAAGGATTGGGTACACTCATTTACATTAAGGCACATTAATGATGATGTTTTAAGTGTTATTCCTCTGAGGCTAATGCCATTTTAACAGGAAGAAAGAAGCTAGATCACAAGAATCAATCCATGGAATTTAATATATCAGTGAATTGGGTACAAGGAATAATTTTTGGGGAGTCAGAGAAGATTTTCTTGACATTTTGTAAATAAAGATTCCAAATTATGGAGGTTAATCTTGCAAGATTGGCAAGGTTGGCAATTTTTAAAGGATCATTTTATATAGTCATGAAAAAATGCTCTAAATCACTATTGATTAGAGAAATGCAAATTAAAACAACTCTCAGGTACTGCCTCACATCTCTCAGATTAACTAAGATGATAGGAAAAGATAATGATGAATGTTGGAGGGGATGTGGGAAAACTGAGACACTGATATATTGTTGGTGGAACTGTGAACAAATCCAACCATTCTGGAGAGCAATTTGGAAATATGCTGAAAAAATTATCAAACTGTGCATACCCTTTGATCCAGTAGTGTTACTATTGGACCTATATCCCAAAGAGATCTTAAAGAAGGGAAAGGGACCCACATGTGCAAAAATGTTTGTGGCAGCTTTTTTTTGCAATAGCAAAGAATTGGAAAATGAATAGATGTCCATCAGTTGGAGAATGGCTGAACAAGTTGTGGTATATTAAAGAAATGGAATATTATTGTTCCATAAAAAAATGATGAATTAGCTGATTTTAGAAAGAACTTTAATGATTTACATGAACTGATGCTGAAAGAAACAAGCAGAAATAGGAATCCATTGTACACAGTAACAGCAAGATGATTAACTATGGAAGACTTGGTTCTTCTCAGTGCTTCAGTGATTAAAGGCAATCACCATAAATTTTGGATAGAAGACACCATCCATATCCAGAACAATAACTATGGGGACTGATTGTAAATCAACACGTTATGTTCATTTCTTTTCTGTTTTTTTTGTGCTTTTTCCCTTTTGTTCTGATTTGTCTCTCCCAACATTATTCATAAAGAAACATATAAAAATTTCTATATACATATATAACCAGAAAAAAAAAAACAATGAAAAAAATAAAGGATCATTTTTGTAGAAGTGAAGTACAAGCTAGATCATAGCAGATCAAGATTTAGGAAAGAAAGGTAAGCAGGAGGCATAGATTATTTGTTTGATGTCTGATAGCAAAAATATGGAGAGAGAACACACAATCCCTTGAAAGGTTATGGAGTCAAAGTTTTTTTGTTTTAAAATTTCTTTGAGAAAGAGAAGAAACATTGTAGGAGAAAAGCTACTGTTTTATCATTCTCCTTCCTTTTCTAGCAAGACTCCCAGAAGAAATTGCCTTCACTTTAATACCTTGAAAACTGGTTTCTAACCTCATTACTTAAATTACTCTCTAAATTTACCAACTCTTAATAGGATAGTCTTCCCCTCTGCATCTCCCTACCCCTACTCCCTTATCCTCGAGGCTTCTAGACTTTAGTACATTTGCTATTGTTGATCTCTCTTCTCCTCCTGGACAGTCTTTTCCACTTAGATTTTTGTCATGCTGTTTTCTTGGTTCTCTTCTTAATTGGCTTCTCCTTCTCAATCTCCTTTGCTGGAACATTTATGTCCTGCCCCAAGTTATGGATATATTCTAAGGCTCTCTTGTATCTTCTCCTTATACTTGGTAAAAGCTTTCATGGGGTTAGCTAAGATATGTGGAGATGGCTTTCAGATCAAGTCCAGCTCAAGTCCCATATTGTCGACTGTGCATTAGTTATCTGCAATGTGATTGTCTATAACTATCTCAAATTTAATATAAACTAAAATAGTATTTCTTTTTTCTTTTCAAACCTGCCTTTCAACTCTCCCTTTTCCACTGAGGGTATCACTATCCTTCTCATCAACCTAGTTCATACTGAGTCATCTTCAACTTTTCATTCCCATTTAGTGAACTGTCAAATCTCTCTCTCTCTCTCTCTCTCTCTTCTCTCTCTCTCTCTCTCTCTCTCTCTCTCTCTCTCTCTCTCTCTCTCTCTCTCTCTCTCTCTCTCTCTCTCTCTCTCTCTCTCTTCTCTTCTCTCTCTTCTCTTCTCTTCTCTTCTCTTCTCTTCTCTTCTCTTCTCTTCTCTTCTCTTCTCTTCTCTTCTCTTCTCTTCTCTTCTCTTCTCTTCTCTTCTCTTCTCTTCTCTTCTCTCCTCTTCTCTTCTCTTCTCTTCTCTTCTCTTCTCTTCTCTTCTCTTCTCTTCTCTTCTCTTCTCTCTCTCTTTTTTTTTTTCCTGAGGCTGGGGTTAAGTGACTTGCCCAGGGTCACACAGCTAGGAAGTGTTAAGTGTCTGAGACCAGATTTGAAATCGGGTCCTCCTGAATTCAAGCTAGTGCTCTCTCCACTGCACCACCCAGCTGCCCCTGTCAAATCTTTTTTATTTTACTGTCACAAATATCTCTTTTGTATATCCCATTTCTCAGCTCACGCATTACTAGTATAGGTCTTCATCTTTTCTTTTTAAGCTTATAGCAATATCTCCTGCCCCAATTTGTTTCCCACCTCTAATCTCTCTTTTGTCATCAAATTTTCCCACATCTGCAAACAGACATCCTTAAAAGACATGCCTCGCTGCATTGCTGCTCATTCAAAACCTTCCAGTAGCTCCCAATTGCCTCCTAGATAAGATAGATTCTTCTTTTTGGCATTTAAAGCTTTAATAGCTTGACTCTGGTCTGCCTTCCCAGGGTTATTGTACCTAGTTGTCCTGCATGTATTCTACCTACAAGATAGGTTAGATCACTTATTTATTCTCTGTATCTGCACATATCTCCCATCTGCACAAGTCATCTATCTCCCTTGCTTGAGAGGGGCTCCTTCCTTACTGCTACCTTATGCAATCTCTGGTTTCCTTCAGAGAATATTGTTCTTTATGTGGTGGTAGTGGTGGGGGATGTGTATGTATGTGTGTATGTGTGTGTGTGTGTGTGTGTGTGTGTGTGTGTATGTGTGTGTGTATGTGTGCCTCCAATGATTTGATTATAATAACCCTGGAAGATAGGTGCTTTGATTATTATTATTATTATTCACAATTTATAGATGAAAATTGAGATAGAGAGGTTAAGTAACTTGCCCAGCATCTTATAGCTACTGAGTGTGAGGAAGGATTTGGCCTCCGACCTTCCTGACTCCAAGTCCACTAAGTGGAAAGGTGCAGGTTTCAGGGTACAGTTTTGATGGATGGAACACTTATGGCTGTGGAAAAAACCCTAGTAGTCTAGCCTAGAAACCTAGCCTTCTACTGGAAAAGACCCTAGTAGAAGGCTACACTTCTTAGTAGAATTCCATGGTAATGGAGTGTTAAAGAAGGTCAATAATGTCAGAAACCTTGGTGTTAGCTCAACCCATAAAAAAGAATCAGGGCTTGAAAGAATTATTTTCCACCTAAAGGAAGCCTGTACTCCTGGGATTTCTTCTACTGTGGCTCATATTTGTCTTTGTATTTTGTATTTACCCATTTACTATGATTTTATTCAGTTGAAATGGCCTCTCTTAAAGTGAATATCACTGAAGAAATTCTGGGCAGGCAGTCGAAAAGCTTTTTAAGAGAAAGAATGAGGTTGAATTCTCTAAACAATTGGAGTTGTTTTTTCAAGCTAATTTATTGCCATATCAATCCTACCTTGCACTGGTATTATCCCCATTGGTAATAGCTAGATCTTTAGAGTTCTCAAAGTCCTCTAAATATCTTATTTCATCCTTACAACCACCTTGGGAGGGAGGGGCTAGTGCTATCAGCTCCATTTTATGGATGGGGATACTGACGCTAAGAGAGAGTAATAGAGTCTGGATTTGAACCCTGATTATTTAAAGTTTAGCATTTTATTTCCATGCCTCTTAGATGCTAATATTGAAAGTGCAAAGTTGGGGTGTTCCTGAAGTTTCTATTTTCCTGGGAATTATCTACAGTCTTAAGGTAAAATCTTTGAATATTAGGTTAGATTTCTTTGAATATTCCTGTTTTATAAATTGAGGGGCAATTAATTTAAGCTAAAGTAACTTAAGGCTGGCTAGCAAGAAGAGAAGAGATCAGAAAAGACTTCCCAACTTGAATGGTAGGGAAGAAAGACAAAACTTTCAATAGACAGGTAAGGAAGCAGTGAGCTCCAAGTATGGGCACAGTTAGTGAGAAAAGGATTATTTAGTAGCGTGGGATGCTTAAAATACATGAAAGTCAATAATAGTATAGAGTATGTGCATGTGTCAGGGCCACTTTGTATTTTTGTCTTAGAAGCAGCTACTGAAGGTTCTCAATTAGGGCGTAACATAGTCAGACCTGTAGATTAGAAAGGCATAATTCAATAGCTGTGTGAAGGAAAGGGAAGTTTGTTATAGTTGTTATAGTCAAAGTATCAAATGATGAGGACCTGTGCAAGAGTCACAACACTGAGTAAAGAAGACTATTGTAGAGATGCCATTTATTCAGTTAACATTTATCAGAATTGGCAAATACTTGTGTACTTGAATACTTGTGGTGGTGATGAAGAAGGCAGGGATGGGAAGGGAAAGACAACTTGGATTTCAAGCCTGAGTAACTGGAAAGAACTTTTATTTTTATTTTTATTTATTTATTTAATTTTTTAAAAATTTAGAATTTTTTTTATAATATTATTCCTTGTATTCATTTTTCCAAATTATCCCCTCCCTCCCTCCACTCCCTCCCCCCGATGGGAGGTAATCCCATACATTTTACATGTGTTACAATATAACCTAGACACAATATATGTGTGTAAATACCATTTTCTTGTTGCACATTAATTATTAGCTTCCAAAGGTATAAGTAACCTGGGTAGATAGACAGTAGTGCTAACACTTTACATTCACTTCCCAGTGTTCCTTCTCTGGGTGTAGTTATTTCTGTCCATCATTGATCAACTGGAAGTGAGTTGGATCTTCTTTATGTTGAAGATCTCCACTTCCATCAGAATACCTCTTCATACAGCATTGAAGTGTACAGCGATCTTCTGGTTCTGTTCTTTTCACTCAGCATCAGTTGATGTAAGTCTCTCCAAGCCTCTCTGTATTCCTCCTGCTGGTCATTTCTTACAGAGCAATAATATGGAAAGAACTTTTATACATGCTGAAATTGAGATCTTGGGGAAACCACAATAGAGAGGGTTTAGCAATTATTTGTAGATATGGAACTAGTGCTCAGGGAAGGGGTTTGGAATCATCTGCATCAAGTGATAATTGAAGCTATGGAAACTGACAGGTACAGGAAGGGAATGAGAAGGAGAAGGCATACCTAGAATTGAAATTGGATAGTAAGAGTAAGGTAACCTAAAAAAAGGAATGATCAGGTAAGTTAAAGAAACAGGAGATACCATAGAAGCCAAGAGAAGAAAAAATATCAATAAAAATTAGAGTACATAATATTTAAATACCATAGAAAGAACAGAGGATAACCCCCTGAATTGGATAATCAAGAAGCTCTTTATTAGTGATCTTTGAAATAAGAGATTGTGTAAAATAGAGGAGAGGGAAGTCAAATTTAAGAGCCTGAAGAGTGAATCTCTAGAGTATTGGGCTTCTCTTGGTTTAATTTTTTTCTTTATCTATAAGACGAGGGGGTCAATCTACCTTTCCAGCATTTGTTGGAGCTTGAAAATCAAGATCCTGTGAAAGCAGGATAGCTAGTTTAAGGAGAAGTTAAAGGAAAGAGAGATAGAAATAGGATGTATAGGTAGCCAGGGCACTATTTTGATGCTATTTTTTAAGAGCTAAGGAAGGCTGAATGAATACATTACAAGCAAAGAAGGTGCTGTGAATAAATTTAGGGAACACATTCCAGACGTAGGGGACTACTTGTGCAAAGATTCAGATGAAATGACAAGAAACAGGCAGAATCAATAGGAAATCTTATCACTTCTTATATGGTAATGTGAGAAGCTAAAAAAGCAGCCACTGTTTCACAGAGGATCACATTTTGAAATCTTTACCTGAGAAAATTTGGCCACTAAAAGACAGTTGGATCTGGAGTAAAGAAAATCTTGCTCTCACACTTATTACCTGTGTGACTTGTTGCAAGTCATTTACTCTGTTTGCCTCAGTTTCTTCATCTATTAAATAGGGATTAAAAATAGTCTATTTTAAACATTTAAAAAATAGCTTTTTATTTTCAAATACATGCAAAGACATTTTCAGTGTTCCACATTTTTCTACCTCCCTTTCTTCTACCCCTAGACAGGGGTAATAATTCAATGTAGGTTAAATATATGCAGTTCTTCTAAACATATTACCACATTTATCATGCTGTATAAGAAAACTCAAAAACAGGAAAAAAGGAGAAATGGGGGAAAAAGCAAACCACAACAAAAAAGGTGAAAATACTATGTTGTGATCCACATTCAGTCCCCATAGTCTTCTTTTTGGATGCAGATAAAAATAGCCCACTACTTAAGGTTATTGTGAGGATCAAATGAGATGACATTCCCAAAAAGCACAATAATAAATGCTAGATGTTATTATTATTTTATTGCTAGCAATAAGACAGTCAAATTAGAAAATTACATATATTGTGTAAGGTTGAAGCCATAATTGGAATTATCTTAGATGAATATATCCTCTTGGTACTATCTAACATTGCACACCTAGGCCTTAAACCTAAGGGAGAGACCTCTTGGTTTTCTTAGATATTCTTGGGGATGCTGTTCTTCCGAGGCTTAGAACTTATTACCCAAAAAGCCACTAGAGGGAGAATTAGGACAAAAACAGAAAGAGACAGCAGGTTGATTAGTTTGCAGCTCTCTCCTCCCAGTGGAGCTATTTCATGCTTTCTCTTTATTTTGTCTCTATTAAATGAAGAACACATTGAGATTGCCTCGAGTGTATGTAAATAGCAATTGTTTCTGCTTTGGCCAGAAACCCTGAGGGTTTTTCCCTTCTAGATTGATTTTTTTTTTTTTTTTTGGACTTTGTTAAAAGAGGCCATTCTTTACTTCTTTTTAAAATCACTAATAGGGTGTTATTTCGACCTGAGACCTGTTAAAGACTTCAATTCAACCAGGCTATGGTCTCCCACTGCATCCAGGGCCATCTCCAGTCATTCTGATCTATATCTTGCCAGGGGACCCAGATGGCTCTGGAGGTGAAGTTAGGGACTTTGCACAGCCCTCTCTCATTCAAATTCAGTTCACCTGCATGTCATATCACCTTCTTGATGTCATGGTCATTTTCGAGAACAAAGGACAAGCTACAGCATATACTAAAGACAGTAGTAAGTGCTGGGGATATTAAAAACAAACAAGATCAAGTCATGTGAAAAGGACTCCCCCTTTTTATGGGTGATCTGCTTGATCTCCAGCAGGATCAGGAGGGCTTGCAGCCATAACCCGCTACTTTCCTGGTTGCTAGCCTAATGGAGACAGCTCCTTAGAGTCACAATCCTACATATTCAAACATCGATTGGCCAAGTAGAAGGAGGAAGGACTTTTATTTATTCGTTTCTCAAGGGAGGTAGGATCACACCCTTCCAGAGTCCAAGTCAAGCCTTTTTATGTTGGTTAGTTAGCTCTACTCCTCCCATCAGATCCTGATTGGTTAAGCTCCTTCCAGGTTACAAGTCTCCCTTATAAGGTAAAAGCATGCCCAATTCTTAGCAAAATGTGAACAAAACAGCTCTTCCATTTAAGCTCCAATTTGCCAATCCTTCCTTGTTCAAGAGGCAACCTCTCCCTCTCTCTCAATTTGCAACCTGAGCTCATTCTCTGGGGTATTTACCTTTTCCCTAGATCATCCGTGGAAGCAAAAAAGCTAAGATTGCAAAGCCCATTTCTCACACCCAGATCTTCTGGGGATCAGTCAAAACTCCAAGAACACAAAGAAATTACAAAAATCAGATTGGGCAGATTAATGCAGGACTGGAAAACTACTAGAAGCCATGGATTTGGAACAAAGACCCTGAATTGTAAACCCCTTCTAGTAAAGAAGTAGAAGTGAATTAATTATTGTTTGACTCTTATATTTTATAATCAATTTGTTTGCCCTGGAGAAGCTGAGACTTTCTAGACTAATTGCCAACAGTTGCACTGAGGAATGAATAACCCCTGAATCTGGAAGGACCGCTTCATTTTCTCATTGCCCCTGTTTGCTTTTTTAATAATGTTGAGCATATAACCTCAGGAGTTGTGACATAACTTGGATTTCTGACTGGACACAGTAAGATGAGGGTACCCATGACTACCACAGAGGGTGGGACCATAAGTTGAACTGATTCCCATCAGTGCCCTTCCTAGCAAGGAAGGTAGCAAAATGAAGCAGAAAAATAAATCCAATTAAAAAAAAAAAAAAAAGAAACCTTCTTGAAAGAGAAAAATTCAAATAGTTAAAAAATAAACAAAAATCTATTATGTTTCAGATAAGTACAAACAAAAATTATGAAGTCATGATCTTAGACAACACTAAAAAATAGATTTGTTTAAAAAAGAAAAATGGGTAAACAATATTCTGCTTAAAGATAATATAAACAATGAATTAATATCAATACTTAATGATGAGGTTCTGAGTAATTAGGTAGGGTTGGCAGAGAAAGCCTGAAGTACTGATAAGATTACTCCCTGAGACAAGCAGGGAAGAGCACTGATGGGGATCAGTTCAATTTATAGGTACTTACTTCCCTATGCCTGGTCTCTAGTCACAGGTTCTAAATATTGCTTTCATTCCTTTTATTATCCACTATGACCCCTCTTATCACCCATTTGGAATAATCCTTCCCTGAATCTGTTCTCCTAAATATTTCCTCTTCCTTTTCCCTGTCTCCCTTTGATTCTCTATTGAATTTAACGTATTTTTACCTCAAATTCTTTGTATGTGTATGTGTATATACATACATATTTATGTAAGTATTCAATGCTCTTGTGTGATTCTCATGAAAGCAAGTTTCATGTGTTCCCCACTTTCCCAGCCCTTCTTTCAGTTTTGTATAACTTTCGATATATCCTGAATATGTGAAATACTAAACCCTACCACTTTCTTCCGTTTTTATTTCCTTGCAAAATTCCTTATTCCTTCCCTTTTCTTTTTTATCTCAAAATTATCAAAATATGTTCAAACTTTTTCAACTTTGTCTTATTTTCTTTTTTTTAAATTAACTTTATAATTATAATTTTTTTTTTGATAGTACACATGCATGGGTAATTTTTTTTTTTTTTTTTTTTTTTTTTTTTTTTTTACAACATCATCCCTTGTATTCACTTTTCCAAATTTTCCCCTCCCTCCCTCTACTCCCTCCCCTAGACGACAGGCAATCCCATACATAATAAATGTGTTACAGTATATCCTAGATACAATATATGTGCGTAAAACGAAATTTCTTGTTGCACGATAAGAATTGGATTCCGAAGGTATAAGTAACCTGGGCAGACAGATATTAGTGCTAACAATTTACATTCGCTTCCCAGTGTTCCTTCTCTGGGTGTAGCTACCTCTGTCCATCATTGATCAACTGGAAGTGAGTTGGATCTTCTTTATGTTGAAGATTTCCACTTCCATCAGAATACATCCTCATACAGTATTGTTGTTGAAGTGTATAGTGATCTTCTGGTTCTGCTCATTTCACTCAGCAACAGTTGATTTAAGTCTCTCCAAGCCTCTCTGTATTCCTCCTGCTGGTCATTTCTTACAGAGTAATAATATTCCATAACCTTCATATACCACAATTTACCCAACCATTCTCCAATTGATGGACATCCATTCAACTTGCATGGATAAATTTTCAACATTGACCCTTACAAAACCTTGTTTTCCAAATTTCCCCTACCTCCTTTTCTAGATGGCAAGTAATCCAAAATATGTTAAATTCAAAATATGCATATATTTCCATAAGTATCATGCTGCACAAGACAAATCAGATCAAAAAGGAAAAAAAAACTGAGAAAGAAAACAAAATTCAAGAAAACAACAAAAGTGTTGTGATCCACCCTTCCCACAGCCCTCTCTCTAGGTGTAGATGATTCTCATCATCACAAGATCATTGGAACTGGCCTAGATCATCTCATTGTTGAAAAGAGCCACGACCATCAGAATCGTGAAAGGATTGACTGAGATGTGAAATGAGGATGGAGCTATTATAGGTTTCTTTAAAAATATTTTTGGGTGCTATTATTCTTTAACTAAATTCAAAGGCCAAATAGCATATGTTTTAAAAAATGATAATTTAAAAATAATTTTAGTGAGGCTATTTTATATTTTTTATTTTAATATTATAACTCATTTTGCAGCAATATTGCCATCATTTGGAGCCATGCATCATGGTGTTATGGGAACTTCCTTGACAATATGGTAGAATCAGAAATAAGATGAGACCTCTTGATTAGTGACTTGAGCAGAGTGCCACCTGTGAGAAACTCAGATATATTTTCCTACTGGATAATTAATAAAATCTCATACTGCCTTTCTGTAAGTTTAAGGAAGACAACATGTGATCTAATTTGGATTGCTTATACTCCTGCAGTGTT
Organism: Sminthopsis crassicaudata; assembly: GCF_048593235.1. Classification (NCBI taxonomy): domain Eukaryota; kingdom Metazoa; phylum Chordata; class Mammalia; order Dasyuromorphia; family Dasyuridae; genus Sminthopsis; species Sminthopsis crassicaudata. The sequence continues at coordinate 415,190,217 of NC_133617.1, read as the reverse complement.
TTAAGTGTCACATGGCATATACACTCACAAACACATAGATATCACATTTGTATCTCTATATTTGTCATGTGCTTCATTATACTGGCATACCATACATTTTTTCACCATTTTCCAGCTGTTGTATCTTTATTTTGTTCCCAAGTTTCTTCTATTATTTGCAAATTAGGAATAAACATCTTTGACTATATAAAGTTTTTCCCCCTTATAAATACCTCATGGGGATATATTTTCAATAATATGATTTTTGGATCAAAATATGTGTCTGGGGGCAGCTAGGTGGTGCAGTGGATAGAGCACCAGCCTTGAATTCAGGAGGACCTGAGTTCAAATATGGTCTCAGACGCTTAACACTTCCTAGCTGTGTGACCCTGGGCAAGTCACTTAACCCCAACCTGGTGGGGGGGGGAAGGCAATGTAAAAATATGTGTCTGGTTTTAGGATTCTTATTGTATATTGCTGCATTACTCTCTGGAAATATTTCACCCAGTTTACAAAATGGTCAGCAATCTTTTTTTTTTTTTTTTTTTAATCCATTTTTCTTTTGCCAATTTAATGGTTGTTAGTTGGTATCCTATAGGTTCATAAAATCATACAGTTCGAGTTAGAAGGGACCTTATAGAATGTTGAACCTAAGCCCCTCATTTTACAGATGAGTAAACTGAAACTGAAAGAGGTCACATCGTAAAGAATTTGAATTAAAGTGTTCCAAACTAGAGGTGTTACCATTCTCTCTGGAAAAATTTTAAAATACTTGAACTAGAGTAAAATGTAATTGGGAAATCTTTTAAAAAAATAATAGCTTTTTATTTTTCAAAATACATGTAACGATAATTTTCAACATTCACCCTTGTGCTCCAATTTTTTCTCCCTCCCTCCCACCCAAGTAATTCAATATAGATTAAACATGTACAATTCTTCTAAACATTTACACATTTATCATGTATAATTAACTCTTTTAAAAAAGCTTTTTATTTTCAAAACATATATATGGATAATTTTTCAACGTTGATCCTTGCAAAGCCTTGTGTTTCAAATTTTCCCCAAATGAAGGGCATCCACTCAGTTTCCAGTTTCTTGCCACTACAAAAAGGGCCGCCACAAACATTTTTTGTACATGTTTTAATTGGGAAATCTTTAACAAAATAAAAATATAGAGCCCAATATGGGTAATGTTTATTTGTGGTTATCCTAAGTCAATATGCTGCTTATAGTGATCAATGTCTTTATGTTTAATACAATTGTTCCAAACCAGTGGTATTGAACTCAAATAGAAATGAGTCATAAAGCATACGTAGGGATCCCTGTAACCACATACTGACTTAGAAAATAATGTATTTTATTGTATTTTTATTGATTTTATTAAATATTTTCCATAATTTAGTCTGGGCTACACTTGGGAATATTCCCCAATGGGCCAAGTGTTTGCCATATCTCTTCCAGGCTCTAGCATGCTATTTATTATACAACCTAGCTGCTATTTTAATCTGTATTTTTAAACTTACAGGTTCCATTTTACAAATATTTTTTATTTATGTTCTTTTTTTGGGTGAATGGTTTGTTCAAATTATTTGACTGTTTGTTCACAAGCCTGGGTACTGCCCTTATATATTTATTCAGTCTCTTGTAAATTCTGAAAAATAGACCTTGACCTGACATTTCAGCATGAAAATATTTTGTAGTA